>NC_133577.1:38280952-38283452 GCF_964106895.1 Numenius arquata | reverse complement strand
GACGCTATTTTTTTTGTTTGTTTTAAGGTGGACTACTGAAAATTAATCCATGTATGTGGATGATCAGGCAGTGGGGAGGTTTCAGTTCCTCCCCTTTTGTTCCTGAGTCATCATTAGAGAAATATTTCTAATCTAAATGCTAAGGAAGATATCGTGGCTTCTTTCACAGTGTGTTAACATTGAGACATCTTTTTGTATCATTTTAGAACTTATTTTTCCAATTATGTTCCAGCCTAAAACCGATCAGACTTCACATGTACGCATTAACAAAGGTGTAAAGCTGGCTTCCTTCTCTTTTGTGCCTTTAAACTTGCATATACTTTGTTAATCTCTTTCAATGTAATTTTGGGGTGTATTTGAAAATATATGAATAATATACTTTGTGGGCTTATGTAACTGGTTGTAAAGGAGTAAATGCATTCACATTTAATTAGGAAGGAAATAGTTGTCTTAAGAGTGCACCTATTGAATGCTTGGATTTTTCTGCTGCCTTTTCTTCTTTTTTTAAATTCCACTGTTGATTTTTCTATCCATGATTGAAATGTCCTCATTTGCTTCAGTGTTGAAGGCTTTTATATATGTATATGTGTGTGTGTACATATGTTTTTTTCCAGCAGGACTTTTCCTCCTGTAGATGTATAAGAAATTATGCATCAGACAAAAGCCTCATAAACTGACCATTTGTCCTTTGGACACAATAGCCTGCCCAGCCCCTCTGCTCCTCCTCTCCAATTATGTGTGATTAGTCTCAGTGTGTTGTGTCAAGAAGGGGGAGTGTGCTGAGTGCTTATTATCTGTTTAGGTACAAGAAGAGCGCATTTAGGTTCTGACTATGAATGGAAAGTGAGCCTTTATCAGGACTAAAATCTAAATGCTACTATCCTAGAAACTGCTTTAAAAAAAAATACATCCTTTTCTGATAAATTCCGAGAAACACTGTAACAACTAAAGGATTTTGTAGTGTAACCGAACTATCTCCCTTGAATTAGTTTATATTGTGATATATTGTGGCTCAAGTATTTGGTAAACGTTTAATGTGACTTTTCTTCTACTGGGAATGACGAAAATCCTACCATGAAACAGGAGCAATTTCTTATTTACTTAACAGTTTACTAGACCATTTTAATGACTTCTCAGAAAAACAACCTGGATCATCAAAGAATCCTGTACAAGCTCTTAAACCACAACACTTTTAAAATTATGAAAAAAGAGAGAGAGGCAGAGACCATGACTGAGAGGGGGAGGTACTAGATGCAAGGAAGTGTAGAGGATCATGCTGAAATATGTTAATTAAAAGAACTGCAGTTTGGCAAATAAGTGTTCTTCCATATTTAACAAATTGGACAGCGTGTAAACCATGAGCTTATGAAAGTCCCTTTCTCTTTGCTCTTCTTCTCAAACAAATTTCTTCACTACCGGTTTGCATGTCCTTGTATTCAATACTTTTTATGCTCCATTAGAGCACCTAGATGGATCTCAGAAGGCATAGGTCAAGTCGCAGTTAGATCATACATTTCTTTCTCACAAAAACTTGAATTGCAATGCCAAGTGATGGGCTAACATCACAATAACAGCAATTTATTCCTCTTTTGATAAAAAGCAGCCTATTCTCAGCGTTAGATAAAGACCAGGGGCAATGCAAACCAACCATTTATCCTAGAACGGAGTAAGTCTCCCCTATAGCTGGTATGAATTTCATATTCAAACTCTTGTTGGAAGACGCTTGTCTAGTAGGAAATTAAAAGCATTTACAAGTAATTTAAAATTGCTGTGAAGGTGGCTTTAGTTTAATTAGTTTTGTTTTGTTTGTCCCACACAGCAGTGCCTTTGTTTTCTCCAAAAACATGTACAAGGAAATCTTTATAGTCAATAAAGGAGTGCAAAAAATAGTGAAATATTAAAATTTGTGAACCTTTTATTTTTAAGAGGGCTTGAATGTCTGCTGTACAATAATCTAATAAAGATTGTTAGTTGCCAAAAATAGAACCAGTGTCACTGAAAATTGTGGTTTTGGCTCTAAGAAGAAAACAGTTTTACTCAAATTAGTAGCTGATAATTGCTTTTTATTTCTTTAGTGTCTGTCGCGTGAGTTGGAGGCTTTGCACAGGTGCTGCCATCCCTAAAGTGTGTAATTGATGGCTTGTTTACCAAAGATGCACTTAGGCTTCATCCTGCAAACTCACATTGGAGCTCCACAGGCAGTAAAGTTACTCATCTACATAAGTGCTTGCAGGTTTGGTCTGTGTAGATATTTTCAGAGGTATATAAGCAAGCTCTCTTCTTGATCTTTTTGTTTTAAAATGGGTATTGAAAAGTCACAAGCGTATACTGTGATTTACTGTATACGAGGCGCTGGAAGTGTTCATTTTTAGAGGCGTCTCTCAGAGTCCCTCAAGTTAGTAGCGACTTGATGAATTGTTTCTGAGCTCTTAAATTTTAATAAAAATGCAGTGTTTATTAATACATCAAATACCTTTGCTCAGAAAAAGTTAGGTTGTCA